>NC_090239.1:1380000-1405000 GCF_024489055.1 Chanodichthys erythropterus | reverse complement strand
AATTTAGTTTATATCTCGCAATTATGACTTTATAACTCGCAATTTAGTTTATATCTCGCAATTGTGACTTTATAACTCGCAATTTAGTTTATATCTCGCAATTATGACTTTATAACTCGCAATTGTGACTATAACTCAATTTAGTTTATATCTCACAATTATGACTTTATAACTCGCAATTTAGTTTATATCTCGCAATTGTGACTTTATAACTCGCAATTGTGACTATAACTCAATTTAGTTTATATCTCACAATTATGACTTTATAACTCGCAATTTAGTTTATATCTCACAATTGTGACTTTATAACTCGCAATTTAGTTTATATCTCACAATTATGACTTTATAACTCGCAATTGTGACTATAACTCAATTTAGTTTATATCTCACAATTATGACTTTATAACTCGCAATTTAGTTTATATCTCGCAATTGGGACTTTATAACTCGCAATTTAGTTTATATATCGCAATTGTGACTTTATAACTCGCAATTTAGTTTATATCTCGCAATTGTGACTTTATAACTCGCAATTTTGTTTATATCTCACAATTATGACTTAATAACTCGCAATTGTGACTATAACTCAATTTAGTTTATATCTCACAATTATGACTTTATAACTCGCAATTTAGTTTATATCTCGCAATTGTGACTTTATAACTCGCAATTATGACTTTATAACTCGCAATTTAGTTTAGATCTCGCAATTATGACTTTATAACTCGCAATTGTGACTCTAACTCAATTTAGTTTATATCTCGCAATTATGACTTTATAACTCGCAATTTAGTTTATATCTCCAATTATGACTTTATAACTCGCAATTTAGTTTATATCTCGCAATTGTGACTATAACTCGCAATTTAGTTTATATCTCGCAATTATGACTTTATAACTCGCAATTTAGTTTATATCTCGCAATTGTGACTTTATAACTCGCAATTTAGTTTAGATCTCGCAATTATGACTTTATAACTCGCAATTGTGACTATAACTCAATTTAGTTTATATCTCGCAATAATGACTTTATAACTCGCAATTTAGTTTATATCTCACAATTATGACTTTATAACTCGCAATTGTGACTATAACTCAATTTAGTTTATATCTCGCAATAATGACTTTATAACTCGTAATTTAGTTTATATCTCACAATTATGACTTTATAACTCGCAATTTAGTTTATATCTTACAATTATGACTTTATAACTCGCAATTGTGACTATAACTCAATTTAGTTTATATCTCACAATTATGACTTTATAACTCGCAATTTAGTTTATATCTCGCAATTGTGACTTTATAACTCGCAATTTAGTTTATATCTCACAATTATGACTTTATAACTCGCAATTGTGACTAACTCAATTTAGTTTATATCTCACAATTATGACTTTATAACTCGCAATTTAGTTTATATCTCGCAATTGTGACTTTATAACTCGCAATTTAGTTTATATCTCACAATTATGACTTTATAACTCACAATTGTGACTATATCTCGCAATTATGACTTTAAAACTCGCAATTTAGCTTATATCTCACGATTATGACTTTATAACCTGCAATTGCGACTATATCTCGCAATTATGACTTTATAACTCACAATTTAGTTTATATCTCACGATTATGACTTTATATCTCGCAATTCTGAGAAAAAAAGTCATAATTGTGAGATAATAAGTCGCAATTACTTTTTTATTTTTTATTCAGTGGCAGAAACAAGCTTCCATAGAAAACTAAAGCAGCACAACTGTTTTCAACATTGATAATAATCAGAAATGTTTCTTGAGCAGCAAATCAGAATATTAGAATGATTTCTGAAGGATCATGTGACACTGAAGACTGGAGTAATGATGCTGAAAATTCAGCTTTGATCACTGGAATAAATTAGTTTATTACATATTCACATAGAAAACAGCTATTTTAAATTGTAATAATATTTCACTATTTTTTTTTTCAAATAAATGCAGCTTTGATGAGCAGGAGAAACTTATAAAAAATCTTACCAAACCCCAAACAATTGAACAGTAGTATACATATCCCCCAATCTTTCTATTTTGTCCATCCTTAAAAAATGCAGAAAACACTCAAATAATATTGTTTTTATACCCAATTTATTTTGAATTCATTGATTTAACTATTTTTGGTTCTATGTATCTTCCCATATTAGCTATATAATTAAACTATTATATAGAAAATAAAATGACAAAAAAAAAATGTAAAAATGATGACGACTCAATGTAATTTAAAAGGCACTTTTTTCATATTTTAGATGACTTGACACTGGAAAAGGAAACGTTTCTTGATTTCTGTGATGGCGATTATGAAAAGAAAAGCATGACAAACGCGTGAGATCATCTAAACGTCATATTTTCCTTCGAGCGCAGCTCCATTCCGTTAGCATCACACACGAGCGACGGGACGTCACTTCACTCTGAATCTCATCACATGTAAGCGAGGCCGAGCGACACCTGCTAACACACGGCGAGAGAGCATGCGCACAGATCTTACCTTCTACAGCGGGAGGAAAACAAACCAAGAGAGGAGAAACAAAACACAACTTTTTAACAAGAACGAGTGAGAAGAGATGAAAAACAAATAAATAAAAACACCTAAAATCCACAACCACAAGCCTAGTTCTCATAAAACCCACATCTGAAAGCTTCAGCCTTCCCAGAAACACTCACTTCCCCAAAACACAGGAATAAATCCCACAAAACATCAGTTTTTCATCCACAAAATTACAAATATTATTCTGAAGTCTATATTAGGACATTATTTTCATGACAATTTAACGTGTATTTCCCCTAAATGTTGTGCAATGAAAATTTAAGGTGTTCTGGGTCATCATTGCTAGGCTGTTGCTAGGTAGTTGTTAAGGTGTTCTGGGTGGTTGCTAGGCAGTTGCTAAGGTGTTCTGGGTGGTTGCTAGGCAGTTGCTAAGGTGTTCTGGGTGGTTGCTAATGTCAAAGTCAAAGTCAAGTTTATTTCTAGAGCACATTTAAAACAACAGAAGTTGACCAGACTGCTGTACATCCAAAATCATAAAATAAACGGGTTGCTAGGTGGTTGCTAGGGTCTTCTGGGTGGTTGCTTGGGTGTTGCTAGGAAGTTGCTAAGGTGTTCTGGGTGGTTGCTAAGGTGTTGCTAGGCAGTTAGGGTGTTCTGGGTGATTGCTAGGGGGTTGCAAGAATATCCTTGGTGGTTGCTAGGGTGTTGCTAGGCGGTTACTGAGGTGTTCTGGGTTGTTGTTAGGGTGTTTCTAGGCAGTTGCTAGGGTGTTGCTAGGCAGTTGCTAATGTCAAAGTCAAAGTCAAGTTTATTTCTAGAGCACATGTAAAACAACAGATGTGCTGTACATCCAAAATTATAAAACAAACGTGTTGCTAGGCAGTTGCTAAGGTGTTCTGGGTTGCCGCTAAGGTGTTGCTAGGCGGAAGCTAGGGTGTTCTGGGTGATTATTAGGGTGTTGCTAGGTGGTTGCTATGGTAACCCGGATGGATGCTAGGGTGTTGCTAGGTGGATGCTAAGGTATTCTGGGTGGTTGCTATTGCATTACAAGGTGGTTGCGCAAGGGTATTCTGGGTGGTTGCTAGGATGTTACTAGACGGTTGTTAGGCAAGTACTACTAATTACAAAAAACAAAAAACTAAAATGTCTAGACAAATGTACAAAATTGTCATAAAAATAATTGTCAAAAAAAAAGTATAAAATCTTGATATTCCTTGATATTCCTTTAAGATAAATATTATATCTTTGGATTTTGCTGTGGATTGTTTTTGTGAGATTGATTCACAGATCTGAGAAGCTTTTAAAAGTGTGATATGCTGATATTTTCATGCATGCAATTCAGTGTCTGCAGCGCTGAAAAAGCTCTCAAGGTTTCTACGTTCAATTCAAACACAGTTAAACCGCATCCTTTATCCTCTCTCAAGAACATGCAAGCAAAAACCCTTTTAGATGCATGTTTGAGGCAACAAATTTATTTTTAGTCCATGGACTTCTGAAACTTTGAGTCCAGTTGATTTATGATTTACGTTTGTTATTGTTTGCACATGCCCATTCCAGCCAAAATCTTCAGCCAGAAAACCAGCTCAAAACACAAAGTACAATGCAACACACACACACACATCTGTATTTACACATTTCACCCTTCAATTTAAAATTCTTCTGTTAAATCGTTCATGTTTAGAACACTAGAATGCATGTGCATGCACGTGTGTGATGTAATATGCATGAGAAATAATGTAATGGCAAAGATCCGTGCACACGTGTGAGCAGACCGTAAATCTGTGCATGTGTGAGACGTGCACATGAAGACACGGCGACCTTCGCCCTCTCACACACCTTATTGGCCCAGGCGTCCTCGTCCCAGGAGGTGAGCTGCAGCACACGGATGATCTCATTGATCTCTGCGCTCATCTTCTCCACGGTGAAGTTCCTGTTCTTCAGCGCCTCCTCAACACCCTTCCCCTGAGACGTCCTGGTCGTTACGAAGATCTTAATGCCTGCGTGAGATAAACGCTGTCAGATACAGTGAGATTCACAGCAATAAAATACACATCTACTGCAAACTCTGATTCAAGTTTGATTTGCTGATGCAATATCATTCAAAATTTTGGGGTCGGTAAGAATATTTTGTTTTTGAAATAGAGGCCTCTTATTCATTTATATCAAAAATTCAGTAAAAATAGTGAAATAATACAATGTAAAGTAATAAAGTTATAAAGTCAGAATTGCGAGATATAAAGTCAAAATTGCGTGTTATAAAGTCGGAATTGCGAGTTACAAAGTCAGAATTGCGAGATATAAAGTCAAAATTGCGTGTTATAAAGTCGGAATTGCGAGTTACAAAGTCAGAATCGCATGTTATAAAGTCGGAATTGCAAGATATAAAGTCAGAATTGCGTGTTATAAAGTCGGAATTGCGAGTTACAAAGTCAGAATCGCATGTTATAAAGTCGGAATTGCAAGATATAAAGTCAGAATTGCGTGTTATAAAGTCGGAATTGCGAGTTACAAAGTCAGAATCGCATGTTATAAAGTCGGAATTGCGTGTTATAAAGTCAGAATTGCGTGTTATAAAGTCAAAATTGCGTGTTATAAAGTCAAAATTGCAAGATATAAAGTCAAAATTGCAAGATATAAAGTCAGAATTGCAAGATATAAAGTCAGAATTGCGAGATATAAAGTCGGAATTGCGAGATATAAAGTCGGAATTGCGAGTTACAAAGTCAGAATTGCAAGATATAAAGTCAGAATTGCGTGTTAAAGTCAAAATTGCGAGTTACAAAGTCAGAATTGCAAGTTGTAAAGTCAGAATTGCAAGATATAAAGTCAGAATTGCATGTTATAAAGTCGGAATCGCAAGATACAAAGTCGGAATCGCGTGTTATAAAGTCAGAATTGCAAGATATAAAGTCGGAATTGCGTGTTATAAAGTCAGAATTGTGAGTTACAAAGTCAGAATTGCAAGTTGTAAAGTCAGAATTGCGTGTTATAAAGTCAGAATTGCGTGTTATAAAGTCAGAATTGCGAGTTACAAAGTCAGAATTGCAAGATATAAAGTCAGAATTGCATGTTATAAAGTCGGAATCGCAAGATACAAAGTCGGAATCGCGTGTTATAAAGTCAGAATTGCAAGATATAAAGTCGGAATTGCGAGATATAAAGTCGGAATTGCGTGTTATAAAGTCAGAATTGTGAGTTACAAAGTCAGAATTGCGTGTTATAAAGTCAGAATTGCGTGTTATAAAGTCAGAATTGTGAGTTACAAAGTCAGAATTGCGTGTTATAAAGTCAGAATTGCAAGTTATAAAGTCGGAATTGCGAGTTACAAAGTCAGAATTGCGTGTTATAAAGTCAGAATTGCAAGTTGTAAAGTCAGAATTGCAAGATATAAAGTCGGAATCGCATGTTATAAAGTCGGAATCGCGAGATAAAAAAGTCGGAATTGCCAGTTATAAAGTCGGAATTGCAAATGATAAAGTCAGAACTGCGAGATAAAAGGTCAGAATTTATTAATTTAATTTAATTTATAAATTCATTAATTTGTAAGAAAACAACAGCAGACAATGCAAAATATTATTGATTATTTATTTGCAACAGGTTAAATCCATATAATGCAACTAATTCGACAAACTCTAAACTTTTGAACAGTACTGTATATTGTGCACTTCTAATGCATTAAAAGCGTTCGACTAACATCACTAATGCTGGTAATTGTCACACTAATAAGAGCATTTTAAACTAACAGTGATTAATAGTGAAGTGTGAGGTATTGGAAGAGCTGTAGCTTAACGAGGTCAGAGGTCAGACCTGAGATGAGAACGGGCAGCAGCTCCTTCACGGTGTTCATGGAGTTGACCAGCATGACTCTGTGCTCCTGATGAGTTAACTCCTGCTGTCGCTCATCAATCATCTTGGCCATCTTCGTCATGCCTGTGGAAGCAAAAATACAGTGATGCTGTCATCTGGTAAACTGGGACTGATTAACCTGGAATACAATACACGACTTTAAAAAACAGATATGTGTTCTAAAATCGGCTCAAAATATCAAACATGTTTTGATATCCTCAGATTGGATGGAATCAGAGTCTGTGGCCATCATGCATTATGTGATTTTCTGTCAAATCTGTCAACTCCGACTGCCCAAAATCTACAGACTGGCACAAACTTTCAACTTTCGGCCTTGTGTGTATCATGCACAAAAACATCATGTTTTTCCTTCCACTCAAAAATAAGCAATTACAACATGCTATAATAAATGATCTGTGGGGTATTTTGGGCTGAAACTTCACAGACACATTCTGAGTACTTATTTTACACCTGGAAAAAGGAGCAAAATAGGTCCCCTTTAAAATAACTTCTATCCTGACCTGGTCCCAGGTTCTTGGTGTAAGTAATCAAATCTTCCATCGACTCCACCACCTCAGCGACTGTCAGATACTCCAGAATCCCTTTACACACACGGATGATTTTACGGACCTGAGATCAGGAAAGAGAGCAGAGATTCTGTCAGTACTGATGCACAAACTCAAACCCAGAGGAATAATCCATTAAATTGTATTAAATGCATCGTGCCTCGGCCTCATCAAACGTCAGCAGCAGGTCAGAGGTGCCGGAGAGGATCCCGCGGGAACCATCGATCAGATAATCTCTGGCTTGGACAGAATACGGGTCGGCCTTCAACATCTGAGCAGCCTGCACCAGTTTAGTGCATGCATTCTCAACCCTACAAAGAACAACACAACACAGAGAGACAGATTGTAAGTTACTGTCTTTCTCACACTCAGATCTCAACAATACGGATTTTTTTCTGCAAGCCGGTTATTTGCACTGCCAACATTATATTGGCTCCACCACAAAAGAATGATACATTTTTGTTTTTAGCAATGTACACTGCTTTTCCAAAAATGGTGTTGGTCCCTTCTGCTTACCAAGGCTCACTTTATTTGATCAAAAATACAGTAAAAATATGAAATATTATTACAATTTAAAATAGCTGTTTTCTATGTGAATATATAGTAAAGTGTAATTTATTCCTGTGATCAAAGCTGAATTTTCAGCATCATTACTCCAGTCTTCAGTGTCACATGATCCTTCAGAAATCATTCTAATATGCTGATTTGTTGCATTAGATATTTTAACTTCGTTGCATTAAAATGCAAAACTTTTTAGCATTAGATATTTTAACTTCGTTGCATTAAAATGCATAACTTTTTAGCATTAGATATTGTAACTTTGTTGCATTAAAATGTGTAAATTTGTAGCATGATATAATTTTTTGCATAAGATATATCTTTGTTGCATGTCGTAACTTTGTTGAGCCATCGTAACTTTGTAGCATGATATCTTAACTTTGTAGCATGAGATATCGTAACTTTGTTGCATGAGATATCGTAACTTTGTAGCATGATATCTTAACTTTGTAGCATTAGAAATCGTAACTTTGTTGCATGAGATATCGTAACTTTGTTGCATGAGATATCGTAACTTTGTAGCATTGGATATCGTAACTTTGTTGCATGAGATATCGTAACTTTGTAGCATTGGATATCGTAACTTTGTAGCATTGGATATCGTAACTTTGTTGCATGAGATATCGTAACTTTGTAGCATTGGATATCGTAACTTTGTTGCATGAGATATCGTAACTTTGTAGCATTGGATATCGTAACTTTGTTGCATGAGATATCGTAACTTTGTTGCATGATATCTTAACTTTGTAGCATGATATCTTAACTTTGTAGCATGATATCTTAACTTTGTAGCATTAGAAATCGTAACTTTGTTGCATGAGATATCGTAACTTTGTTGCATGAGATATCGTAACTTTGTTGCATGAGATATCGTAACTTTGTTGCATGAGATATCGTAACTTTGTTGCATGAGATATCGTAACTTTGTTGCATGAGATATCGTAACTTTGTTGCATGAGATATCGTAACTTTGTAGCATGAGATATCGTAACTTTGTAGCATGATATCTTAACTTTGTAGCATTAGATATCGTAACTGTTGCATGAGAAATCGTAACTGTTGCATGAGATATCGTAACTTTGTAGCATTGGATATCGTAACTTTGTTGCATGAGATATCGTAACTTTGTAGCATTAGATATCTTAACTGTAGCATGAGATATCGTAACTTTGTAGCATTAGATATCGCAACTTTGTAGCATGATATCGTAACTTTGTTGCATGAGATATCATAACTTTGTAGCATTACATATCGTAACTTTGTTGCATGAGAAATCGTAACTTTGTTGCATGAGATATCGTAACTTTGTTGCATGAGATATCGTAACTTTGTTGCATGAGATATCGTAACTTTGTTGCATGAGATATCGTAACTTTGTAGCATTAGATATCGTAACTTTGTAGCATTAGATATCGTAACTTTGTTGCATGAGAAATCGTAACTGTTGCATGAGATATCGTAACTTTGTAGCATTGGATATCGTAACTTTGTTGCATGAGATATCGTAACTTTGTAGCATTAGATATCTTAACTGTAGCATGAGATATCGTAACTTTGTAGCATTAGATATCGCAACTTTGTTGCATGATATCGTAACTTTGTTGCATGAGATATCGTAACTTTGTTGCATGAGATATCGTAACTTTGTAGCATTGTATATCGTAACTTTGTTGCATGAGATATCGTAACTTTGTTGCATGAGATATCGTAACTTTGTTGCATGAGATATCGTAACTTTGTTGCATGAGATATCGTAACTTTGTTGCATGAGATATCGTAACTTTGTTGCATGAGATATCGTAACTTTGTAGCATTGGATATCGTAACTTTGTTGCATGAGATATCGTAACTTTGTAGCATTGGATATCGTAACTTTGTTGCATGAGATATCGTAACTTTGTAGCATTGGATATCGTAACTTTGTTGCATGAGATATCGTAACTTTGTAGCATTGGATATCGTAACTTTGTTGCATGAGATATCGTAACTTTGTTGCATGAGATATCGTAACTTTGTTGCATGAAATATCGTAACTTTGTAGCATGATATCTTAACTTTGTAGCATTAGAAATCGTAACTTTGTTGCATGAGATATCGTAACTTTGTTGCATGAGATATCGTAACTTTGTTGCATGAGAAATCGTAACTGTTGCATGAGATATCTTAACTTTGTAGCATTGGATATCGTAACTTTGTTGCATGAGATATCGTAACTTTGTATCATTAGATATCTTAACTGTAGCATGAGATATCGTAACTTTGTAGCATTAGATATTGCAACTTTGTTGCATGATATCGTAACTTTGTTGCATGAGATATCGTAACTTTGTAGCATGATATCTTAACTTTGTAGCATTAGAAATCGTAACTTTGTTGCATGATATATCGTAACTTTGTTGCATGAGATATCGTAACTTTGTAGCATTGTATATCGTAACTTTGTTGCATGAGATATCGTACCTTTGTTGCATGAGATATCGTAACTTTGTTGCATGAGATATCGTAACTTTGTTGCATGAGATATCGTAACTTTGTTGCATGAGATATCGTAACTTTGTTGCATGAGATATCGTAACTTTGTAGCATGATATCTTAACTTTGTAGCATTAGAAATTGTAACTTTGTTGCATGAGATATCGTAACTTTGTTGCATGAGATATCGTAACTTTGTTGCATGAGATATCGTAACTTTGTTGCATGAGATATCGTAACTTTGTTGCATGAGAAATCGTAACTGTTGCATGAGATATCGTAACTTTGTAGCATTGGATATCGTAACTTTGTTGCATGAGATATCGTAACTTTGTAGCATTAGATATCTTAACTGTAGCATGAGATATCGTAACTTTGTAGCATTAGATATCGCAACTTTGTTGCATGATATCGTAACTTTGTTGCATGAGATATCGTAACTTTGTAGCATGATATCTTAACTTTGTAGCATTAGAAATCGTAACTTTGTTGCATGAGATATCGTAACTTTGTAGCATTAGATATCGTAACTTTGCTGCATGAGATATCGTAACTTTGTTGCATGAGATATCGTAACTTTGTAGCATTAGATATTGTAACTTTGTTGGAAGAGATATCGTAACTTTGTTGGAAGATATCGTAACTTTGTTGCATGAGATATCGTAACTTTGTAGCATTATATATCGTAACTGTAGCATTAGAAATCGTAACTTTGTTGCATGAGATATCGTAACTTTGTATCATTAGATATCTTAACTGTAGCATGAGATATTGTAACTTTGTAGCATTAGATATTGCAACTTTGTTGCATGATATCGTAACTTTGTTGCATGAGATATCGTAACTTTGTAGCATGATATCTTAACTTTGTAGCATTAGAAATCGTAACTTTGTTGCATGATATATCGTAACTTTGTTGCATGAGATATCGTAACTTTGTAGCATTGTAAATCGTAACTTTGTAGCATTGTAAATCGTAACTTTGTTGCATGAGATATCGTACCTTTGTTGCATGAGATATCGTAACTTTGTTGCATGAGATATCGTAACTTTGTTGCATGAGATATCGTAACTTTGTAGCATGATATCTTAACTTTGTAGCATTAGAAATTGTAACTTTGTTGCATGAGATATCGTAACTTTGTTGCATGAGATATCGTAACTTTGTTGCATGAGATATCGTAACTTTGTTGCATGAGAAATCGTAACTGTTGCATGAGATATCGTAACTTTGTAGCATTGGATATCGTAACTTTGTTGCATGAGATATCGTAACTTTGTAGCATTAGATATCTTAACTGTAGCATGAGATATCGTAACTTTGTAGCATTAGATATCGCAACTTTGTTGCATGATATCGTAACTTTGTTGCATGAGATATCGTAACTTTGTAGCATGATATCTTAACTTTGTAGCATTAGAAATCGTAACTTTGTTGCATGAGATATCGTAACTTTGTAGCATTAGATATCGTAACTTTGCTGCATGAGATATCGTAACTTTGTTGCATGAGATATCGTAACTTTGTAGCATTAGATATTGTAACTTTGTTGGAAGAGATATCGTAACTTTGTTGGAAGATATCGTAACTTTGTTGCATGAGATATCGTAACTTTGTAGCATTATATATCGTAACTGTAGCATTAGAAATCGTAACTTTGTTGCATGAGATATCGTAACTTTGTTGCATGAGATATCGTAACTTTGTAGCATTAGATATTGTAACTTTGTTGGAAGAGATATCGTAACTTTGTTGGAAGAGATATCGTAACTTTGTTGGAAGAGATATCGTAACTTTGTTGCATGAGATATCGTAACTTTGTAGCATATCTTAACTTTGTAGCATTAGAAATCGTAACTGTTGCATGAGATATCGTAACTTGGTTGCATGAGATATCGTAACTTTGTAGCATTTGATGTCGTAACTTTGTTGCATGAGATATCGTAACTTTGTAGCATGAGATATCGTAACTTTGTAGCATGAGATATCGTAACTTTGTAGCATATCTTAACTTTGTAGCATTAGAAATCGTAACTGTTGCATGAGATATCGTAACTTTGTTGCATGAGATATCGTAACTTTGTAGCATTAGATGTCGTAACTTTGTTGCATGAGATATCGTAACTTTGTAGCATTAGATATCGTAACTTTGTTGCATGAGATATCGTAACTTTGTAGCATTAGATATCGTAACTTTGTTGCATGAGATATCGTAACTTTGTAGCATGAGATATCGTAACTTTGTAGCATGATATCGTAACTTTGTAGCATGAGATATCGTAACTTTGTTGCATGAGATATCGTAACTTTGTTGCATGAGATATCGTAACTTTGTAGCATTAGATATCGTAACTTTGTTGCATGAGATATCGTAACTTTGTTGCATGAGATATCGTAACTTTGTTGCATGAGATATCGTAACTTTGTAGCATTAGATATCGTAACTTTGTTGCATGAGATATCGTAACTTTGTAGCATTAGATATCGTAACTTTGTAGCATGAGATATCGTAACTTTGTTGCATGAGATATCGTAACTTTGTTGCATGAGATATCGTAACTTTGTAGCATTAGATATCGTAACTTTGTTGCATGAGATATCGTAACTTTGTAGCATGAGATATCGTAACTTTGTAGCATGATATCGTAACTTTGTAGCATGAGATATCGTAACTTTGTTGCATGAGATATCGTAACTTTGTTGCATGAGATATCGTAACTTTGTAGCATTAGATATCGTAACTTTGTTGCATGAGATATCGTAACTTTGTAGCATGAGATATCGTAACTTTGTAGCATGATATCGTAACTTTGTAGCATGAGATATCGTAACTTTGTTGCATGAGATATCGTAACTTTGTTGCATGAGATATCGTAACTTTGTTGCATGAGATATCGTAACTTTGTAGCATGAGATATCGTAACTTTGTAGCATGATATCGTAACTTTGTAGCATGAGATATCGTAACTTTGTAGCATTAGATATCGTAACTTTGTTGCATGAGATATCGTAACTTTGTAGCATGATATCTTAACTTTGTAGCATTAGAAATCGTAACTTTGTAGCATGAGATATCGTAACTTTGTTGCATTAGATATTGTAACTTTGTTGCATTAGATATCGTAACTTTGTTGCATTAGATATCGTAACTTTGTTGCAGTAGATGTTGTAACTTGTTTACATTTGTTGGATGTTCTGGATGTTTACATTTGCATCTACATGTTATGATACTTTATTGTATTTATTTTTAGTTAATTACTCCCCAACACTGTCTGTCCCACATGGATGCGTTTCCATTCACAGCTCAGCATCCCTAAATCACATAGTAGTGACTTATTAGGCACACACAGACACACACACAGACACACACACAGACACACACACAGACACACACACAGACACAGACACACACACAGACACAGACACACACACAGACACAGACACACACACAGACACAGACACACACACAGACACACACACAGACACACACACAGACACACACACAGACACAGACACACACACAGACACAGACACACACACAGACACAGACACACACACAGACACACACACAGACACACACACAGACACAGACACACACACAGACACACACGTCCTTATTCATCTGTGTCCGACTGTCATCAGGAGGGTTTTGTTGTAGTTGCAGGATGGAGACTGGTGTCATATTTCTCTGTGACAGACTGCAGCTGTGTGTGTGTGTGTGTGTGTGTGTGTGTGTGTGTGTGTGTGTGTGTGTGTGTGTGTGTGTGTGTGTGTACGTGCATGAGTTACAGGACAGCAAGGTCACGAATGTGTGTGTGTGTGTGTGTGTGTGTGTGTGCGGCAGGGAGATGTGAAGGCTCCAGTAATGCATGTGAATGTTAATCAGCATTAATGCATCAGGCCACACACAAACAGAAACTATATTTAGAGAGGAAACATACAGCAGGTTGTTCATTATGTGTGTGTCAGTGTTTCCAGTAATCCATACGTTCTCCCTGAGCACAGCAGAATGAATTCATGTGTGACTCACAGGAGCTTCAGGATCGATGCAGCTGCACAAGAACATCTCGTCTCCATCTTTGTTAAAAGCTAAAGCCTTTTGGACTCGTAGAAGGGATCATTATTGTAAATAAATCAAGTTTGATTACAAAAAGAATGACTCAACATCTGAGTAAACGCTAAACAGCTGACAATGACCCACGAAAACAGCATATTTGTTGGCTTTCAGATGAGCAACAAAAAACTCAAACTCTCTGTGAACCAGTACATATGGAGCAGGGTTTGAGGTTGAGGTTGAATTGTGGGTTCTAATCTGCCGTTTGATAAATATGGCTATTTCCGGTTTTACTTTATTTAGTTATTCCCTTAAACAACCTTAAACAAAGACTCATTTTGTGTCGTACGGGTTTGGAACGTCATGGTTCGTGGCATTTGTGTGTGAACTATGCATTTATGTTGAGTAAAATTTATTGTTATGCAAATGAGCTGCAGGGCCAACCAATGAGAGCAGAGATATGCATCATCTGACTGATACTTTGTTGCATGTTGCAGATTTCACCTCAAGTCACCAACTCTTGTGGGTGCAAAACGATTTCAGTGTGAACAACAATAAAAAATGATCTATTTTCCATAACTCAAGGTTTTGTGTGCGTTCTGAGGCAATAACATGTGAAAGAGCTCCAGTGATCCTCTCAGGAGGTGTAGTTGTGTTTGCTCATGAGCGCAGCTGCTCCAGCATGTCTGCACCTGATTTATTAGTCAACACACCTGCATTAGAGCACTTCCTCTCTCAACAAACACACACACACACACACACACACACACACACACACACACACACACACACACACACACACACACACACACACACACACACACACACACACACACACACAGTCTCTTACTTGATAAAGGCAGGAGGCATGTCTCTCCTCATGATGGCATCCTCAGTGGTCTGAACCGTCTCTTTGCCCACCTGCAGTGAACATACACACAAAACACACTTAATAAATACATGTATAAACCATACGGCACAAATCACAACACACTCTCAAACATGAAGATCATCTGAAATAGAACAGCACTAAGTTTACTTTCCAGAATGCATGAATTTATTACAACAAAAACGTAACTACATGCCATCATTTAACCTGTTAACTGTGAAGAAAATGCACTATCTAAACTTAAATGGTTGTAATTCAAGAATACTCTACAACTGTAAAAGGAAATCAAAGCCAAAAATCTGAACAATTTGTGTTCCAAATTTCAGGTTGATATCTCAAAAAATGAGCTTTCAGTAAGATTTAGTTTGGGCGCAGTACCACACTTTTTCACTAGATGACAACCAAGCTCCATTTCTGACCATATAAGGGCGCCTCCATTTCCATAGAGTGATCTGAGCCATATATTTCCATTATTTTCATACAATTTATGAAGTATACATCCTATATACAGTAGAAGTAGTATGGGAAGTTTGGCAGAAAATTGATATGAATTCAGCCTTTAATAAACATAAAAATAACATGAATGTGGGTTACAGATCGCCGCCACAATCGTAAATGTATTTTTTTTTCTTTAAAAAGAAATTTCCAGACCTTTTTTTCTCAAAAAATTGAATGGATGTTATCTTTTGAACTCCTGGCATGAAAACAAACAAACATTTCAATCAATCTTTAATGATTTTTCATGTTCATCGCTATTTCAAAATAAAGGTCTGAACATGCCTTATGAGTATGAAAATATGCTTGTTGCAAATTGATAAATTACTGCTCCTATGTAATTTATTTTGAAAATCAGTCACCAAATATGTAAACTAGAGATTCTAAGCTTTCAAACGATATATAGTTTGTCAAGATTAGTTTAGGTTTAGTATAGAATATTACTGTTTTAAATATGTAATGGCTGTGGGCCCACCGGTGGGCCCGTTAACAGGTTAAAGAGGACCTGTAACGCCCCTTTCACAAGATGTAATATCAGTCTCTGGTGTCTCCAGAATGTGTCTGTGAAGTTTCAGCTCAAAATCCCCCACAGATCATTTATTATAGCTTGTCAAATTTGCCTCTATTTGGGTGTGAGCAAAAACATGCCGTTTTTGTGTGTGTCCCTTTAAATGCAAATGAGCTGCTGCTACCCACCCCCTTTCCAGAAGTCAAGTCAAGTCAAATTTATTTATATAGCGCTTTTACAATTGGTAATTGTTTCAAAGCAGCTAGAAGGAGAGAAGAAGGCGGAGCTTTAACAGCTCAACAACAACAAAGCTGGAGAATCTCACGTAGCCAAAATGATGGCATGTCAACAACACTCTACTACAACAACTCTTCCTCTTCTCTAAAGCAGCCCAACATGGCCCCGCCCCCTTTTTTGCATGTTCTCGGGGGCGGGGTTTATGTAAATTTTAGGTTTAGTGATGTCACCAACCCGGAAAGAAGCTTGTTGTAGTCCCTACCAGCCATTAAAAAGCGATTATTGAGCGAACTTTGAGCATTGTAACTTGATTCGAAAGATGTTCAATGTCTTGAAAATCATTTGGTTGCAGTTTTTTTAAAGTAATTAATTCCCAACGCAAAAGACACAACTTAAGAGACAAACCCAACTCTGCGACGCGAGTCAGACGTGACCACTAATTCTGGCTCATTTCAACAGCCCACTCTTATGAGTCAGTATTTATTCCAGATAATGACAGACACGCACCGAACAGGTCTGCTGTCATCCAGATGACTTCATGTTTGGTTCCTCTCCAGCATCGGCGGTTGGCAATGTGATCTCACTTACAAAACTCAAAGCCACGTTCAACGTCTTTTTCTTCCAAAATTAGCTCACTGATGTTATGCAACTCTGTATGATCCTCAGCATATTAAAGCAAACTAGAAACAGCATTCACAAGACGTTTTACTTCTGTAATGTGATGCAAATCTGAAGTTCTGTGATATTCTGGTCTGTAAATATGCCTCATTTCCCTCTTTCAGTTTAAGTCAATTACACAGTTTAAGGAATCATGCATGTCTGCTGCACAAATGAGGTTTAATACTTAAAGGATTAGTTTACTATTTCAAATTTCCTGATGATTTACTCACCCATGTCATCCAAGATGTTTATGTCTTACTTCGGTTGAAAAGAAAAATGGAATTTTCTCCATATAGTGGACTTCACTGGGGTTCAATGAGTCCAAATGTCAGTTTCAGTGCAGCTTCAAAGAGCTCTACATGATCCCAGACGAGGAATAAGAGTCTTATCTAGAGAAACCATCACTCATTTTCTAAAAAAATAAATAAAAATTATATGCTTTTTAACCACAAATGCTCGTCTTGCAGTGCTCCATGCATGACGTAATCATGTTGGAAAGGTGGAAGTACCGCAGTAGGGCGAAAAACTCATTTTCTCTTCCATGTTCAAAATCGTCCAACATTGTTGTTTAACTTTTTTTGTAAAGGCCGTTTGAGTTAGCTTTTGCACGTTTGCTTTGTAAACACTGGATTGGTACTTTCGTGACCTTTCCAACATGATTAGGTCATGCGTTGCAGGAGAGCAGTGCAAGATGAGCATTTGTGCTTAAAAAGCATATAAATTTTTATTTTTTATCAGAAAATGAGCGATGGTTTCTCTAGATAAGACTCTTATTCCTCGTCTGGGATCATGTAGAGCTCTTTGAAACTGACATTTGGACCCGGTGAAACCCAGTGAAGTCCACTATATGGAGAAAAAAATCCAATAAAAAAAAAAAAAGTTTTCTTTTCAACTAAAGAAAGACAGACATGAACATCTTAAATGACATGAGGGTGAATAAATTATCAGGAAATTTTAATTCTGAAGTGAACTAATCCTTTAGGAGGTTTATTCAAATCAATAACCCTGAACATGAACAATACAGTAATAGTAATGTTTGCCTCAGCAATCAAGCGCAGGATTCATGTTCGGACGAATCAGCAGCAGCAGCGGATGATGTCAGATCAGATTCAAAGCACATTCCTCTGTTTTTTTCCACTCACTCTCTGTCTGTTTCCTCACAAAAGAGAGCAGTATGTTCTTCTAGTATGAGCTGCTCAGCTAAAAGAGAAACTGCTTGGCAGTGACACTACAGACATTCCAGCCATTTGTGTTTAACACACACACACACACACACACACACACACACACACACACACACACACACACACACACACACACACACACACACACACACACACACACACACACACACACACACACACACACACACACACACACGCTGCTGTCAGGTTACACCTTTCCCTTTAGACAGGTAAGAACAGGTTTAGTCACAAATCCTACACTCTAAAAAAATGCTGGGCTAAAAACAACCGAAGTTGGGTTGAAAATGGACAATCCCAGCGATTGGGTTGAGTTAAATGTTTGCCCGATCTGCTGGGTAGTTTTATTTAACTCAACTATTGTTTAAAAGTTACTGTATTGTTTGCTTAAAATGAACCCAAAAAACACTCTAAAAAATGTTTGGTTAAAAACAACCCAAGTTGGGTTGAAAATGGACAAACCCAGCAATTGGGTTGTTTTAACCCAGTGGTTGGGTTAAATGTTTGGCCAACCTGCTGGGTAGTTTTATTTAACCCAACTACTGATTAAAAATGACTATATGGCTGGCTTAAAATGAACCCAAAATAGGTGAGAAATTAAAAATCAGACACATAATTACTAGAGGCAACAATAATAATCAAAGGGTGATCATTTATTAATAAGCAATTCAATAAATGTTTATTGTTTATTATTCATTATCTTATTAATAAATGCTCATTTATTAAACATATTAATAAATGTTAATTTCCAGCATATTTTGGGTTCATTTTAAGCAGGCAATACAGTAATTTTTATACAACAGTTGAGTTAAATAAAACTACCCAGCACGTTGGGCAAACATTTGACCCAACCACTGGGTTAAAACAACGCCAATTGCTGGGTTTGTCCATTTTCAACCCAACTTGAGTGTATGTTGGGAACTTGCGCTCACGTACATCTCTCAACGACAATAATTGCATTATAAGTCACTTTGGAATATAAATCACAACACGTTTCAGAAGATAAAAAAGGCTTTTATTCTGGAAAAAATATGTTAAATTAAAGGGATAGTTCACCCAAAAATGAAAATTTGATGTTTATCTGCTTAACCCCAGTGCATCCAAGATGTAGATGACTTTTTTTCTTCAGTCGAACGCAAATTATGATTTTTAACTGCAACCGCTGCTGTCTGTCAGTCAAATAATAGCAGTGATTGGGAACTTGAACAATAAGAGTCGAAAAAACTTCCATAGACAAATCCAAATTAAACCCTGCGGATCGTGACGGCACATTGATGTCCTAAGACACGAAACGATCGGTTTGTGCGAGAAACCAAACAGTATTTATATCATTTTTTACCTCTAAAACACCACTATGTCCAACTTCGTTCAGCTTCCGGTTAGTGAGGTCAGATCGCGCTCTGATAACGGAAGTGATGTCTCGCGCTCATTGAAGTATATGGGCGAGACATCACTTCCGTCATCACAACGCGTTTTTTGACCTCACTAACAGGAAGCTGAACGAAGTTGGACACAGTGGTGTATTAGAGGTAAAAATTATATAAATAATGTTCGGTTTCTCACACAAACCGATCGTTTCGTGTCTTAGGACATTAATGTGTCGTCACGAGCCGCAGGTTTTAATTTTGATTTGTCTAAGCACGTTTTATTTACTGTTATAGTTGAAGTTCCCATCTACTGCTATTATTTGACTGACAGACAGCAGCGGTTGCAGTTAAAAATCATAATTTGCGTTCGACTGAAGAAAAAGAGTCACCTACATCTTGGATGCACTGGGGTTAAGCAGATAAACATCAAATTTTCATTTTTGGGTGAACTATCCCTTTAAATACATTAAAACAAACAAGTATAAACGCAGTTCATATGACTTATTTCTGCTATATTCCAAGTCAACAGGCCAAAATTGAAAATATTTCTTCCCTGAAATATTCTCCTCTGACGCAGCTTATGAACCTCGCTCGCACTAATGTTCAATTCAAACATGACGAGTTCACAAGAAAACGCCATTTCAGTCTTTCTACTTCAACAGTTTCACAGCTAATTCAATGTGTTACTTGACCTTTTTTTATCTTTGTTGTACAAACAAAGCAATCGCATGACTTCAGACTCAAAATATAGTGAATGATTCATATGAACTACTTTCATGGTGCTTTTTTCCATCATTCTTGAAACTCCACAGCCTCATTCCTCATTATGACAATTAAAACATCCTCTTTTGTGTTCCACTGAAGAAGGAAAGTCATTTTGAGAGTGAGTAAATGATAACATTTTCACTTCTGGGTCAACTAGTACTTGAAGGCCTCAAGCATCTTGTAAGACACCAAACAACCACAGGTTTTGAGAAGCATTCAGGCTGATACATCACTCATTGATGAAGTCACTTCCTTTAACCCTCATTACAACTCTGTAACACTTCAGCATTCAGCCACTGATGAAAGAGTTCATGGAGAGATCTGAACACTGAATGTGAGGAAGCTCTGCTCGCCGCCGCTGACAATCTGCTCGGGTTCGGCTAACAGACGCTTCTTTGTACCCGCGCCTCAATGCTCTACAGAGCTCTTGTGCTCAACTCGATTAAATAAGACAATCATCCACAATCATCTTATTTGAAAACTGAGTTGAGTTATCACAGCACTGAATACCAGCAAAATAGAGTAAGAGAGTAAAAAGAGGCTAGTGAAAACTCTTGGACAATTGCAGAAATGTCACTTTAAATCAAATTAGTGCTATGCATCCAATAAAAAGACATGCACAAACTACAATATACCGAATAAATCCCTCAATCCGCAACTGACTTTGCCTCAGCAGAGGCTGTGATTGGATAACTGGACTAACCAGCGGACCAGTCGCATCGCAGCATCTCAAATGTTGGTTTGGTGATTCTGAAACGCCCGAGTCAAAGTCTGTCATCGGAATGATTTTGTTTAACTCGTCTCACACGATTGTGTTCCCAAACACCAGCATCCGAACTTAAGATCACATGAGAGCCTTTATTGGGTTCGTCTGATGCTGAGATGCAACTCATTTATGATGGAGGAAAAAAAACAACAAAAAAAGGAGTGCGATTGCAGCAACTTCTATTTTAATAACTGATATTTTGCACCAAATTTCCAGGAAGTGATGATTTAGTTTTCTTGAACACAAGAGATGATTTATTTGCCAATGTTTTATGCAATATTCCAATTTTTTGTATACGCTAAATTTGCAACTTTGGTGTTGATGCAATCATATACTGAACATTTATTGATTAGGGATGTCGAAAAATTCTAAATTTTGAAAATCAACTAAGACTGCATGAATGAATGACTTTTTGACTAATAAGTCAATGTTTGTAGTGGGACGCTAAAAAACAGATGTTACGTTAACAGGGATGAACTCCTATTATGCCTCTTTCACAAGATGTAATATAAGTCTCTCCAGAATGTGTCTGTGAAATTTCAGCTCAAAATCCCCCACAGATCATTTATTATAGCTTGTCAAATTTGCCTCTATTTGTGAGCAAAAACACGCCGTTTTTGTGTGTGTCCCTTTAAATGCAAATGAGCTGCTTCTCCGGCCCCTTTCCAGAAGAGGGCGGAGCTTTAACAGCTCAACAACAACAAAGCTGGAGAATCTCACGCAGACAAAATGGCGATTTTGTTCAGCCTTACATTGTTCAAACCGGAGTCGACACTGATGGAGAGACTCAGGAAGAAGTTACAACTTTTAGACGTTTCTGAATGGTTAGTGGATAAATTGATGTAGTTGCTGTGGAGTCGATTCAACTCATCCACTAGCATGTGCCGTCATGTTCATCTTTTGTGTTGAATTGACCCTCGTTTGTGAAGCAGTCCGGCGTAAAATGACGGCATGACAACAACACTCGACTACAACAACTCTTCCTCTTCTCTAAAGCAGACCAACATGGCCCAGCCCCCTTTGTTGTGTGTTCTTGGGGGTGGGGTTTATGTAAATTGAGGTTTGTGATGTCACCAACCCAGGAAGAAGCTCGTTGTAGTCCTTAAAAAGCGATTTCTGTAAAGAAAATATCTCCTTTGCACTGAACTTTGAGCATCGTAACTTTGCAGATGGTGTTTATGATCAAACCGCAACATTACACACTAACTAAAGTTAGTGAAATCATAATCAAGGACTCCTCTAAATATAGATTAATCTTTGTTAAACTGTGTTTTGTTGTTTGATTAGCATCAATGATAGACAACAGCAGGTATTTATAGGCTGCTGTCACTTTAAAACCGAATGCACGGATCCAATATAACATCTTTCTCAAGAAATCGTTATTGAAGTACTTAAAGTGTGCTTTAAGTAATAAACTGGAAGAAAAGTTGCATTTTTTGCTAATCTGAAAAATTACCCAATAAATCAAAAACCGTAATATGATACAAACTGTGAGTTTTATGATCCATTGAACCACTAGACATAAGACAAATCAATCCTGACCCTAATCCAACCATTTCACTCTCTACAGCGTTTATAAACCCTTTTAATTAACCTCATAAACCACAGCCAAATCCTCACTAACTTTCCATCCACAAAAGCAATAAAATATCTGGCACGCAAACAACCCAACAACACTCCATGTGATTGATATTTAAACTAAATTCTGCATGAATGAAGCCCTGCAGACACCAAGTTTCCAAAGCTGACGTTCCTCCTAAAGGGTTATTTAGGAACACATTATCTCAGCGTGTAATTAAACTGCTTTCCCCGGCAACAGGCTGATGATAAACATTCCCTTCTGTGTGCACCGGGTGAATGAGAGAGACATATATCTGCTGTAACCACTGCAAACAACAATCAGCTTCACAGTCCTTCCTGAGGAATTAGTGAATAAAACCTTCTTTTCTCTCAGTCCGTCTCTCTTACCAGAACATCTGCTGGAACATTATAATCCGGAGACAAAGCCAAAGCTTCCGGACGTGCAGAGTTTCCTCATCCAGAGCGCACCATCCCCCTCCATCCATTAGTTTGAGGACATGATCTGAAGACACCCACAGGGGAAACTTCCTCAGATCATTTCAAAGACAATCTGGAGAGAGTAAAGATTTCCCAAATGTCCCATCTGATGATGATATTTGGAACATTTAGTAAGTAATTGCTTAATTTTGGAAGTCTTGAAACTATTACTAAGAAACTCTCTTAGAAAATAAGACATGATTTACAGTAACTTTGATTAATGCAAACTGTCCCAAAGAAAATCGGTAAAGTTTTACATGTTTGCGCCAATCAGACTGCTTCACAAACGAGGGTATTTTCAAGGTTAATTCTGAAACACACAAGGCTGAACGCTGCTACTGACAGTTTCTGACATTTTCAGTTCGTGAGATTGCCCTGTTTTGTTGTTGCCACCGATATGCCAGAGCATGAGCTCTTGAAGCTGATATACTGAACATTTATTGATTAGGGATGTCGAAATATTCTAATTTTCAAAATCAACTAAGACTGCATGAATGAATGACTTTTTGACTAATAAGTCAATGTTTGTAGTGGGACGCTAAAAACAGCATGCAATGCGACATAAGACGTTACGTTAACAGGGATGAACTCCTATTATGCCTCTTTCACAAGATGTAATATAAGTCTCTCCAGAATGTGTCTGTGAAGTTTCAGCTCAAAATCCCCCACATATCATTTATTATAGCTTGTCAAATTTGCCCCTATTTGTGAGCAAAAACACGCCGTTTTTGTGTGTGTCCCTTTAAATGCAAATGAGCTGCTGCTCCGGCCCCTTTCCAGAAGAGGGCGGAGCTTTAACAGCTCAACAACAACAAAGCTGGAGAATCTCACGCAGACAAAATGACAAAAGTGTTCAGCCTTACATTGTTCAAACCGGAGTCGACACTGATGGAGAGACTCAGGAAGAAGTTACAACTTTTAGACGTTTCTGAATGGTTAGTGGATAAATTGATGTAGTTGCTGTGGAGTTGATTCAACTCATCCACTAGCATGTGCCGTCATGTTCATCTTTTGTGTTGAATTGAGCCTCGTTTGTGAAGCAGTCCGGCGTAAAATGACGGCATGACAACAACACTCGACTACAACAACTCTTCCTCTTCTCTAAAGCAGACCAACATGGCCCCGCCCCCTTTGATGTGTGTTCTCGGGGGCGGGGTTTATGTAAATTGAGGTTTGTGATGTCACCAACCCAGGAAGAAGCTCGTTGTAATCCTTAAAAAGCGATTTCTGTAAAAGAAAATATCTATTTTGCACTGAACTTTGAGTGTCGTAACTTCTTAAAAACTCTATTATGTTGACAAAATGAAACAGGAATTATGAACCTTGTATCATTTTGTGCCGGACTGCTTCACAAACGAGGGTATTTTCAAGGTTAATTCTGAAACACACAAAGCTGAACGCCAGCACTGACAGTTTCTGACATTTTCAGTGCGTGAGACTGCCCTGTTTTGTTGTTGCCACCGATATGCCAGAGCATGAGCTCTTGAAGCTCCGCCCTCTTCTGGAAAGGGGGCCGGGAGTAGCAGCTCATTTGCATTTAAAGGGACACATACAAAAATCATCTGTGGGGTGAAACTTCACAGACACAGGCTGGGGAAACCAAAGACTTATTTTTTTACATCTTAGGGCATAAAAGGTCCCCTTTAAGTGTTCATTTTATTGCACTTGCACAGATTTCAATTATAATACATATCTTCAAAAAAAAAATCAGAAATCTCTACTTCAGCAGCTTTACATACACCAAACGTTTATTTCACATTTATATTATGAAGGTTTTTACAGAGGGGTTTGTTTATACAAGGAATTATGAACCAATGTACAGATTTCTGTTCTGGAAATGTATGCAAAATAGTGCATATTTAATTCAATTAAATTTACACATTTCAGAAAACTTTTATGAAAAAATGTATGCAAATTTATATACAATTCTTAATGTAATCAAACAACATAATTAGCTGACGATTTATACGAGTCGTGCGGTAGATGTGATACTGAGCAGATGCTGTGAAAGATCAAATTTCGGTCTAAAGCAACTTCCT